>NC_060175.1:95077720-95097720 GCF_021184085.1 Oncorhynchus gorbuscha
ACAGTGTTACCATGGACAGGCCACTCCAACGCTGCACTGTCCAAGGTTATGCGCACAGTGCAGATGCAGCACAGAGCTATGACGCGAAATGAACACCGCTGGAGCTGTGCTATGGTGCTTTCATGACTGGGAACTCGGATAAATAAGAGGTCAAATCAATACGTCAGTGCTCTTCAGGACGGAAAGTGGGAGTGCTAGAAAGAGGAATTCCGAGTTGAATTACCGTTTCAACCTAAGTCGGAGATCGTTTGTTTCCGAGTTCCCAGTTGTCTTGAATGCACTGATGTCGGAAGTCAGAGATCTTCGAGTTCCTGAGTTCCCAATGGTTTTGAACGCGGCTTTAGTTGATATTTCACTCCCCTCCGACCTGTCACATTCCTCCACCTCCCGACATCTTCCACACACTCGAACATCTACAGATATGGTGGGTTCTTCAATAACCTTGATTAAATAGTTAGTTAGTTAGTTATCTACTCGAAATGGTATTCTCATTTCGGAATTGTTTGTCGAACTAGATAAGAAGTTGTTCATTTTACTTGCTATCTAGCCAGTTTGATTGAGCAGAACCAGCAAGTTAGCGTTATCGTAGCTAGCCAAGGTTAGCTACTTGCCATTACTGTATAGTAGTAACCCTAGCTCGTTGATATACCAGTAACTGTAATTACCTCTGTCTCCAACTGTCCCACAGGTGTTAGTCTTTCTCTTACTGACTAGTAGATAGTTCCTAACTAGGTAAGGGTGTGATAGAAAGTTGTCTGTCAAGTTAGCTAACTTTAGTTAGCCTGGGTTAACTAGCAACCACTGGTCCTTGCCCACAGGGTTGAGCAACATCATAGCTAACTTAATCTTTCTTTGAACAGTCTGACTTCTCAGAAGATCAAATCATGGGTGAGTTACAAACTAGTTCGCTAGATTAGCTAGCTAACTACGGTAGCTAGTTACTTTCCCAAAACTTTAACTATACCAACTCTTGCATGCTGCCAGACAGATGCCACTTTAATGATTCTTTCTTGCTCGTCTGACTCATCTGCTTTATGCCGTGTCTGTCATTCCTCTATTGTAGCAAAGTTGCCACTATTTCCTTTCTCTTCCTCTGTGTTTTCTCAAACTCCATATGCAACTGATTGTTCTTTCCAGATTGAGTTTAACCTGGATCAAATACACGGTGAGTCATTGGTGAAGGACCCTAACATTTGGCCCTTAAATCTGGGACCTTAATCTAACAGTGTTGAAAGGCATGTTGGTCTGATACAGTTGCGGTAGGCACACCATGGATGGCCTACAAGTACAGTGTCACTGCTATATTTCAAGACACTTAGTGAGTTTAGGCTGTTGTCATGTCTATTTCCTGTTTGTTTTTTCCCCCAGTCAATAGTTGGGAATAAAATGGCTATAAGCAGACTTTCTATCCGTGTTAGTAAGCTCAAGTCTAGTATGTGAGGTAGTAATCGGCTCCTCGTGTAGGTGCATATCTATAGACAGAGAATCCACCTTTTGCATACCGTATACTAGTTAGTAGTGCGTTTGCATCAAACTGCATGCATTCCCAGTTGTACCATTCCCATGTACCACAAACATTTCCATGCTATCTAAACTAGCTTATCCCCTGGACTGTTACCTTTCCTTTTGTGGAGTTAGAAACAGACCAGTAGATTGTCTTCTCTCTCCTCCCTGGCTTGTTTAATAATTGTTGGCATAATACAGCTCTCCCTCCCACTCTCCTCCACTACCTTTATATGGTGTTGGGAAATGGAACTCAGCGGGCCAGGAGTGAAGAGGCTGGCACATTCCTGACAACAGGAAAAAGTTCCACAACATACCAGTGTTGTCTGCCTCCTAGGGTCCTGAAGGGATATTCCATAGACCTGTCCTGAAGGGATATTCCATAGACCTGTCCTGAAGGGATATTCCATAGACCTGTCCTGAAGGGATATTCCATAGACCTGTCCTGAAGGGATATTCCATAGACCTGTCCTGAAGGGATATTCCATAGACCTGTCCTGAAGGGATATTCCATAGACCTGTCCTGAAGGGATATTCCATAGACCTGTCCTGAAGGGATATTCCATAGACCTGTCCTGAAGGGATATTCCATAGACCTGTCCTGAAGGGATATTCCATAGACCTGTCCTGAAGGGATATTCCATAGACCTGTCCTGAAGGGATATTCCATAGACCTGTCCTGAAGGGATATTCCATAGACCTGTCCTGAAGGGATATTCCATAGACCTGTCCTGAAGGGATATTCCATAGACCTGTCCTGAAGGGATATTCCATAGACCTGTCCTGAAGGGATATTTCATAGACCTGTCCTGAAGGGATATTCCATAGACCTGTCCTGAAGGGATATTCCATAGACCTGTCCTGAAGGGATATTCCATAGACCTGTCCTGAAGGGATATTCCATAGACCTGTCCTGAAGGGATATTTCATAGACCTGTCCTGAAGGGATATTTCATAGACCTGATATTTCATAGACCTGTCCTGAAGGGATATTTCATAGACCTGTCCTGAAGGGATATTTCATAGACCTGTCCTGAAGGGATATTTCATAGACCTGTCCTGAAGGGAAGTAGGATCTATTAAAGTGTGTGTTTATATTTTTTTTAATAGAATGGCATCTGAGGTTGCCCCCCCCCCCAACCAATCTGTGTCCCTGAACTCAATTAACCTTAACAATGGACCCTATTATCCTGGGTAGAGACATTTACATTAATGTAAAGTGACATACCTGGTGAACAAAGGTGTGTGTGTGTGTGTGTGCTAGCTAACCAGTTATTTTAGCTAAAACTATGAAGTGATGCACATTATCAGTTGTTGGGCTCTAGGACATATTTTCTTTTGCACCATTCAATCTATCTCCTACTTTATCAGTTTCCAACATGTTTGCTGTTTTTTCCCCTCTTAGCCATTTTAACATCTTTTATACACTCACTCATTTCCCCTCTAATCCTCACCTCTCTCATTAGAGATGATCCTCCATTGGCCTTCCTCCAATGAGCTTTGAGGGAGGTGAGGCATTGAGGAAAAGGGATGGTCATACAGACAGACACTCACCTTTCCTTTTCTCTCCCTCCTCCAGAGTTTAAGGAGGCCTTCCTCCAATGAGCTTTGAGGGAGGTGAGGCATTGAGGAAAAGGGATGGTCATACAGACAGACACTCACCTTTCCTTTTCTCTCCCTCCTCCAGAGTTTAAGGAGGCCTTCCTCCAATGAGCTTTGAGGGAGGTGAGGCATTGAGGAAAAGGGATGGTCATACAGACAGACACTCACCTTTCCTTTTCTCTCCCTCCTCCAGAGTTTAAGGAGGCCTTCCTCCAATGAGCTTTGAGGGAGGTGAGGCATTGAGGAAAAGGGATGGTCATACAGACAGACACTCACCTTTCCTTTTGTCTCCCTCCTCCAGAGTTTAAGGAGGCCTTCCTCCAATGAGCTTTGAGGGAGGTGAGGCATTGAGGAAAAGGGATGGTCATACAGACAGACACTCACCTTTCCTTTTCTCTCCCTCCTCCAGAGTTTAAGGAGGCCTTCCTCCAATGAGCTTTGAGGGAGGTGAGGCATTGAGGAAAAGGGATGGTCATACAGACAGACACTCACCTTTCCTTTTCTCTCCCTCCTCCAGAGTTTAAGGAGGCCTTCCTCCAATGAGCTTTGAGGGAGGTGAGGCATTGAGGAAAAGGGATGGTCATACAGACAGACACTCACCTTTCCTTTTGTCTCCCTCCTCCAGAGTTTAAGGAGGCCTTCCTCCAATGAGCTTTGAGGGAGGTGAGGCATTGAGGAAAAGGGATGGTCATACAGACAGACACTCACCTTTCCTTTTCTCTCCCTCCAGAGTTTAAGGAGGCCTTCCTCCAATGAGCTTTGAGGGAGGTGAGGCATTGAGGAAAAGGGATGGTCATACAGACAGACACTCACCTTTCCTTTTCTCTCCCTCCAGAGTTTAAGGAGGCCTTCCTCCAATGGCCTTCCTCCAATGAGCTTTGAGGGAGGTGAGGCATTGAGGAAAAGGGATGGTCATACAGACAGACACTCACCTTTCCTTTTGTCTCCCTCCTCCAGAGTTTAAGGAGGCCTTCCTCCAATGAGCTTTGAGGGAGGTGAGGCATTGAGGAAAAGGGATGGTCATACAGACAGACACTCACCTTTCCTTTTGTCTCCCTCCTCCAGAGTTTAAGGAGGCCTTCCTCCTCTTCGACAGAACCGGTGATGGAAAGATCAGCTACAGTCAGTGTGGTGATGTCATGAGGGCGTTGGGACAGAATCCTGTCAACTCTGAGGTCCTCAAGGTCCTGGGCAACCCCAATGCTGAAGGTGAGATACAATTAGGCTTGGGAGGTATACTGTGTACTGTTGAAACAATTTGATGTTTTTCAGAACATTGAACTATTTGTAGCTACTTTTTAAGTAATTACCTGCAGTTAGGAGATGAAGCAGATTGCATTCTCCATTTCCCCCATCACATTATTTTACATTATGAAGCTTATTGTAGTTCCCCAGAACAGTTGAACCAGTCACACGTTTGTTAGTAAAGAGCACAACGGGAGAAGCAGGTAGCAGGTTGAGTCCAGTTGTGTATTGACAAGGGTCGCTTTTATCTTGAAAGTCAAGTGTGTTTTTTGGCTTCAATAGAGTGATCAGGGACGTGTAACTATAGTTTTCCTTCACAGAAGATGCATTACTGCAACACATTTGGCAGAAAATAGCTTCATTGTCATCAGATGACAACAAAGTGTAGTTCTATTCGGCTAGCAGCCACACACGTAAATGAGCTTACAATGAAAAAGCAAGGTATTTGTTTTGCAAAAACTATGCATTGCCATCATATTTCTAATGTTTACCTTAAACTACAACTACATTTCTTATTGTTTTTGTTTAAAGTTCATCTTGCTTTTTACTGGATAAAAGTAGACTGGCTACACAGAAGTAGAATGCCCTTTGGTAAATTATCATCGAGTGAAGAAGTGCAACTGAAGCACAAAATTTGTTTGATGCCAAACAAATTGTAATAAGCATTTTAATATCTGTTTGCAAAACACAGCAAGATATTTCTATGCGTCTTTTTTCTGCTTGAAAAAGGAAGAATTCTGCGTTAAACCTAGGGGTCGTGTTAACTAACTTGTTATCTAAGTAAGTGGCTGAATTAATAAGGTGACGGGGCATCATATTGTTAGCTTTCTGCCGTGTTTAAGAAGTCAAAGCCCTTTGGATGAGTCATCTATACAGCTGCCACTGCAGCTTGATTCCCTTGCATTTTTTTCTCCTCTGTTCTGGCCTGTCTGCTCCCCCCCCCCGTCTTCTCAGAGCAGACAAGCCCGTTGCCCTAGCGACTCCAGACTCCACCCAGACACAGCATGTACACATGCTGCTCCAGAGCCAGTACTGTTCTTCCTTCAGACGAGCACGTGTCAAAACTTTGTTCATTTGCACAATGTCTCGTTCACATTCGCTTGTCCAGAATCACCAAACCTGACATTCGGTAGCTCCTATCTATATATGTATAACTTTATGAGCTGGATTGCCTAGTGGTTGGGCCAGTAACTGAAATGTTGCTGGATCGAATCCCCGAGCTGACCAGGTAAAAATCTGTTCCCAGGCCGTCATTGTAAATAAGAATTTGTTCTTGACTGACTTGCCTAGTTAAATAAAGGTAAAATATATTTTAAAAACGTAACCGTATAGCTTCCGTCCCTCTCCTCGCCCCTACCTGGGCTCAAACCAGGGACCCTCTGCACACATCAACTGACACCCACAAAACATCATTACCCATCGCGCCACAAAAGCCCCAGCCCTTGCGAAGCAAGGGGAAACAACTACTTCAAGGTCTCGGAGCAGAGTGTCGTCACCAATTGAAATGCTATTAGTGCGCATCCCGCAAACTAGCTAGCCATTTCACATCTGTTACACTTGCAGTCAGCATGCCAATTGCACACTCCCTCAACATTTGAGCCCGCTGTAGTCTTTTATTGTCCCCAGAACAAGGTGTAAGTGTAACGGATGTGAAACGGCTAGGTTAGTTAGCGGTGCGCGCTAAATGGCGTTTCAATCTGTGACGTCACCTGCTCTGAGACCTTGCAGAGCAAGGGGAACTACTTCAAGGGCCGCGGCTTTTGTGGAGTGATGGGTAACGATGCTTCGAGGGTGACTGTTGTGTGCAGAGGGTCCCTGGTTCGCGCCCGGGTATGGGCGAAGGGACTGTCTAAAGTTATACTGTTACATAATGATCATGCTGTTTAATCAGCTTCTTAATCCATTCACCTGACAAGTGTGGCATATCATCTTGGCGAAGGAGAAATGCTCACTAACAGGGATATAAAGCAATTTGAGCACAATAAGCTTTTTGTGCATATGGAACATTTCTGGCATTTTTATTTCGGCTCATGAAACATGGGACCACAACTTTTTACATGTTGCGGTTTTATATTTTTAACTATTTTATTGTGTCTTACTGATTGCACCGATGCATCCCTGAGAATCTCAAATCATATAATTAGCTTTTACAAGAAAAAGAAACAGGAAGTGTTTTTAGGTTGTGCTCTCTGATGTCTACATGAGTTAGTTTGTACAGCCAACCTTTACTGACCCCTATATGTCTCTACCAGAACTTGCTTGGATTTGGGTTCTTCCAATTTTCACAAGCAAGGGCCTTATCAGGTGCACTGACCACCTTTTGTCCAGTGACGACTCATGGGTTAAAACGGTTGTGAGGTGTATACCCGTGTATATTCATATCATCAATTCATCCATTTCCTCCATTTACATTTTTTCAGAGATGAACCACAAGATGCTCGACTTTGAGCAGTTCCTTCCTATGCTGCAGGCCATCGCTAAGAATAAGGACCAGGGCTCCTTTGAGGATTTTGTTGAGGGACTGCGTGTCTTCGATAAGGAGGGCAACGGGACTGTAATGGGGGCAGAGTTACGGCACGTCCTCACCACACTTGGTTAGTTACGTTCTTTTACTCTTTCAGATATGAAATATCTTTTTACAATGTGTGTTTTTATCCACAAGATTTAAATCACTGATCAAAATAATCTAATTTGGAAGTTGACTCTAAAAATGATTGCCAAAATATACTGCAAGGTTGACTCCTCTGAATCGATTCAGTTTATCACAACACAAATATGTAACATGAACCAGACATTTTCTGGTAAAAGGTTATTTTCAAACTGAACACCACTACACATTGTCTTCTGTAGCTCTGTTGTCAGAGCATGGCTCTTACAATGCCAGGATAGTGGGTTTGATTCCCTGTACCACCCATACGTAAAAAATATAAGCGCTCATGACTGCAAGTCCCTTTGGATAAAATTGGCTGCTAAATGTCATATTCCCTATATATACACAAAAGTATGTGGACACCCCTTCAAATTAGTAGATTTGGCTATTTCAGCCATACCTGTTGCTGACAGGTGTATAACACCGAGCACACAGCCATGCAGTCGCCATTGGCAGTGGAATGGCTTTACTGAAGAGCTCAGTTGACATTCAACGTGGCACAGTCATAGGATGCCACCTTTCCAACTCAAATTTCTGCCCTGCTTGAACTGCCACGGTCAACTGTAAGTGCTGTTATTTTGAAGCGAAAACGTCTAGGAGCAACAACGGCTCAGCCGCGAAGTGGTAGGCCACGCAAGCTCACAGAACGGGACTGCTGATTGCTGAAGCACATGCTGTGTAAAAATCCTCTGTCCTCGGTTGCAACACTCACTACCGAGTTCCAAACTGCCTCTGGAAGCAACGTCAGCACAATAACTGTTCGTCGGGAGCTTCATGAAATGTGTTTCCATGGACGAGCAGCCGCATAGAAGCTTAAGATCACTATGCGCAATGCCAAGCGTCGGCTGGAGTGGTGTAAAGCTCGCCGCCATTGGAATCTGGATCAGTGGAAACTGGTTCTCCGGAGTGATGAATCAATCTTCCCCGTCTGGCAGTCCGACAGACAAATTCTTGTTTGGCGGATGCCAGGAAAACGCTACCTGCCCCAATGCATGTTGCCAACTGAAGTTTGGTGGAGGAGGAATATAATGGTCTAGGACTGTTTTTCATGGTTTGGGCAAGGCCCCTTACCGCTACAGCATACAATGTCATTCTAGACAATTCTGTGCTTCCAACTTTGTGGGAACAGTTTAGTTGACTGGCCAGCACAGAGCCCAGACCTCAACCCCAACAAACACCTTTGGGATGAATCGGAAGGCTGACTGCGAGCCAGGCCTAATTGCCCAACATCAGTGCCCCGACCTGACTAATGCTCTTGTGGCTGAATAGAGGCAAGTCCTATCAACAATGTTCCAACATCTAGTGGAAAGCATTCCCAGAAGAGTGGAGGCTGCAAAGGGGTGACCAACTCCATTAATGCACGTGATTTTGGAATGAGTTGTTTGTCGAGCAGGTGTCCACATACTTCTGGTTGTGTATATTTTCCCTGCTTTTTAAAACTTTGTCTTTCAGGGGAGAAGATGACGGAGGAGGAGGTAGAGACACTTCTTACTGGACACGAGGACGCTAATGGCTGTATCAACTATGAAGGTGAGGGGGAAAGAGTAAAAACAGAATGATGGACGCAGATAGGAGACAACAGGATGAGCTATAACTGGACTAGGTTCATGTGATGTAATGATCCCACCACCCTAAACCCTTACACCACCGCTACTACTACACCTCTTCAGTAAGTAACACCTAAGTGCAACCCAGTGAGCTCATCTGGTTATGGACCACTGCCCTTGCATGACAGTACATGTTTCCTTGCTGTGTGTGGATAGGTCATGTAGAGTACTATAGAAGCTGTCAGGGGGAGCTTGCTGGGCTACAGTGTGTACCAGAATGAATATGCAAACATAGCTGTTTTAGAGCCTACTTAAATGCACAACTATTGTAATGTCTGCATTAACGGTTGAGTAGTCATATTGGTATTGTGTACTGATGAAACGGTCAGCTGAAGACCTGGACTGAGGTGGTACTAGAATACAACACAATGTCTTGTTGGGTGATCGGACCAGAATGTGAATACAAAGAGTTTGTAACATGTTGTGTAACTTTCTCCACGGGTCAGGCTGCAGAGGGTATGACCGTGCTCTACCTAGGCTGTCCTGCTTAGTCTTCTAAACTACCCGCTAGAACAGAACACACTAGCTCTTAGAAGACAGTAACCCAACATCAACTCTGGGTGTAAATTGTTAGTCACAGCTCGTCCTTGCATTACTGTACCACACTGTCTATTAATCAAAGTAAGAATTTGTCTCCTGATCTAGGGTCCCTTTTGGTAGTATCAAGCTGTTCAAGTTTTTTTTGCCAAATATAAAAGCTCTTGCAGTGGGAAAGCCTGGTGAGAGCGATGTTGTGTGGTCTGAACTTGAGCTTTTGACTCATGGTGGACTGAGATTCTTGATTCCTCGTGTCCGCTCACCTTGGACCTTCTCTTCCAATGTTTTTTGAGGAGACTGGAATCAAGGAAATACAATTGAGATTCCCTCTTTTTTTCTTTTTTTTTAGAGGGATAGTTTGTACATTTTGAAGTCAGAAGTTTACATACACCTCAGCCAAATACATTTAAACTCTGTTTTTCACAATTCCTGACATTTCATTCTAGTAAAAATTCCCGGTCTTAGGTCAGTTAGGATCACCACTTTATTTTAAGAATGTGAAATGCCAGAATAATAGTAGAGAGAATTATATATTTATTTATTTCATCACATTCCTAGTGGGGTAAGAAGTTTACATGCACTCAATTAGTATTTGGTAGCATTGTCTTTAAATTGTTTAACTTGGGGCAAACGTTTCAGGTAGTCTTCCACAAGCTTCCCACAATAATTTGAGTGAATTTTGGCCCATTCCTCCTGACAGAGCTGGTGTAACCGAGTTAGGTTTGTAGGCCTCCTTGTTAGCACACACTTTTTCAGTTCTGCCCACAATGTTCTATAGGATTGAGGTCAGGGCTTTGATGGCCACTCCAATACCTTGACTTTGTTTTGTTAATTTGTTTGTTAACAAGAAATTAGTGGAGTGGTTGAAAAATGAGTTTTAATGACTCCAACTTAAGTGTGTTTAAACTTCTGACTTCACCTGTACATGCTGAGCGAGAGTTTGTTTTTCTTGGTGTTCAGATCTTGCTAGATAATGATAATGTAATTTGACCACCTTTGCGGGACCAAAATAGGCCTTGGTTTGCCGTGGAGTTTGTGGAAACCCCATTTCATACTTTACACATTATGTCGTTACATAATTGTATAATTTTGCTCATTTGGACCATGTTTCTCATAGTAGACCAGTTACAATGACGTTGTAGCTAAAATCTCCCTGTACTTTAGCGCCCCATCTGTCTACCCCCTGATCTGTATCTTGCCTGACGACTCATCCAGAATTGAATTCTCCTGCCCTATCGATCGCTCCACACGTTGTCTGAAACAGTCATCCTGGAAGTTGTCTGTGCTGATGTCAAAATGAGGGCTGTCATCTCTCTCCCTCTCTCGGTCTCATCTCTTTCTCTCTCGTCACAGAACTCGTCCGGATGGTCATGAGCGGTTGACGATTAAGAAGAAACATTCCTTTTTCTTTGTTAGTTTATTTCACCCTGTTTATTTCTGTTACATATTCAACTAGCTTCCATCCCTCTCCTCCTGCCTGGTCCCTTTATCGTATTATGTCTTCATGTCCTTTACAGTCCCACGTTCAGACCATGGTGACCCGAGCTATGTTGACCTGAGCTATGTTAATGGCCTGGGCTCTTTCAATTAAGAATAAGACCAACTTGCATGTAACTAGATGCTTGTGTGCTGCTGGCGTGACCTGCAATAACATTCCCAGATACAAACAATTCAATCTGGTTCCAGATCTGTTTGATGTCTTGGGACCAGGCTACTTAATACCTACACTTGGACAATGATTATTGTGATACAATACATTGCTTAGCTGAGTCAGTGGGAAGGGACCGCGTTGTGGTGGGTGACCAATTACCTATTACTGTTAGCCTGGGTCCCAGACCTGTATGTGCTGTCTTGCCAACTCTGTCATTGGCATGACATTGACAGCCATGTAGTTGGCAAGACGGCACAAAGTGATCTGAGACCAGGCTAGCGACGTCCTGCTTTGGCTGGTAATGTCTCCCTTCCTATTGCTATGCAATTTGTTAGTCAATATGTATATGAAGCCATACAATCATGCTGATGTACAAATGCAATGTTCAGTGGATTTGTTTTATTTTGTTTTCTCCCTTTTTTGTTGCAGCATTCAAATAAAATATTTTTGAAAACTGAAAGTAGTTTTTTTTTTCTAACTAACTTTAAACTTCTAAGAACATGATTTGACTGGATGAACTTAATCAGCTATGGATATTTGTGGTCAAATCATTTTACTTCCACAAATATCTGTTTTAAAAGATCGTCACTAAACTAGTGTTTTGTGTTCAGAAATGTGTTGCATTATATTAGCTGGACACAAGAGGGCAGTGATGTCTATTTTGGCAAAAAGACACTTCATACTTGGCACACCATGGCAACTTGTACTGTGTGTTTAATTCATGATGGGCAGTAACTATACAAACTCCTTTTATTGACCAATTCTAAGTCTGCTTTTGAATAGTGGCTTAATGACTTCATTGTAGCTGAAGGTATGCTCTAACTCAGTGGGACTGCTGTTCACTTCATGTAACACTTTTCTATACTTTTATACAGTTGTCTTATGACCAGTGTTTGATTCATTCTATAACACTAAGAGATTTCATGTATTTTAGAACCTCTTCAACCTTTCTTGGCACTGATTCTTATATTCAACTTGTACAGTCTGTAATTGGCAGTCTGTGTGATCCTGTATGACAGTGTTCTAGACTGGAACACGGCACTAACTGTATGACAGTGTTCTAGACTGGAACATGGAACTGCCCGGTAGAATCCTGTATTTTATGTTGCTTAGTGTGTCGAGACAGATTCCACTCCACGCTTCCTGACCTTTTCCTAATTCCCCTCACAACCAGTCGCTTCTTGCACTCATTAGGTACCACCAGAGCTATCGGAGTACGTGTGTGTAAGGTATCATACCCAAGTGGTGAATAGGTTGTCCTCTAATTACTGAGTGTGTGTTTACGTGCATGCCTGTGTGTTGGTTGGTTGGAAGTGAAGTCTATTGATTATTTGAATCCTGCTATTTGTGTGTGTGTGTTATCCTCTGCATTCGACAGGGGAATCTCTAATGGCCTCAGTGCAACCTGCCTCATACCCTCCTCCACCAATTAACTTTACACTGGAATCTGTCTGTCAGGACTACTGAAGAGACCAAGCAAGGAGGCTGGGCACAGTCTCACACACATGTGATCTTGGATAAGCACACATTCAGATTTTTTTGACATTGTGAAGCTACAAATTCAAGATTTCAATTAAGTTACATTTAGACACTAACAATTGAAGTTTGTAAATTCTCCATATAATTAATGTAAATGGTCATTCCCCTTCATTATGAGGCTTAGATATTGGTTTAAAGTGACAGAATGATGCATGGGGCTGACTTGATACAATTCCAGTACAATAAACTGCTTATGGTGTACATTTCAACTCTAACTAATCAATAAACTGCTTATGGTGTACATTTCAACTCTAACTATTCAATAAACTGCTTATGGTGTACATTTCAACTTTAACTAATCAATAAACTGCCTATGGTGTACATTTCAACTCTAACTAATCAATAAACTGCTTATGGTGTACATTTCAACTAACTAATCAATAAACTGCTTACGGTGTACATTTCAACTCTAACTAATCAATAAACTGCTTATGGTGTACATTTCAACTCTAACTAATCAATAAACTGCTTATGGTGTACATTTCAACTCTAACTAATCAATAAACTGCTTATGGTGTACATTTCAACTAACTAATCAATAAACTGCTTATGGTGTACATTTCAACTCTAACTAATCAATAAACTGCTTATGGTGTACATTTCAACTCTAACTAATCAATAAACTGCTTATGGTTTCATTTCAACTCTAACTAATCAATAAACTGCTTATGGTGTACATTTCAACTCTAACTAATCAATAAACTGCTTATGGTGTACATTTCAACTCTAACTAATCAATAAACTGCTTATGGTGTACATTTCAACTCTAACTAATCAATAAACTGCTTATGGTGTACATTTCAACTCTAACTAATCAATAAACTGCTTATGGTGTACATTTCAACTCTAACTAATCACGTGTTTGACATTCACTTGTTATTCAAACCGAAATAAAGATCACTTGATCACTTCTGAGATAATGTATTGGCATGCTGTTTGTTTTGATGAACCAGGTTTCTCAACGATCTCCATCCAACAATGTCAACAAGTGACTAGTAACCACCATCAGGTTACACTTTATGGCTGTTTAGTACAGTCCGGAAAGATATTGCCACATTTAGAAATGTACATATCTTTTTATTTTTTAGAGCTAGGTGTATGATCTACAACTCAGATCAATATATTCTTACCTTGTAAGGCAGTGTCTTAACTAGACATATTGGAAATCCATAGAGGAACTGTCGGTTTGAAGCAGTGGCCAACCGGTATGGGTTAGGTTTGAACCCTCAGCCTCTAGGTCCACACTCACAGGCCACATCTGAATCGCAAACGACACCCTGTTCTCTATATAGTGCACTACTTTTGACCAGAGCCAAAACTAGTGCACTATATAGGGCCATTTGGGGCACAAATCATATTCTCAATTTGACACAATTAGCGAAGACTAAGAGCCAAATGGCTAGTCACTCCAAATGAATTGAACAAGGAAGGTTCTCGCGGTGGTGGGTGTGTGCACACATACTGTATAGACACTGAGTTTACAAAACATTAGGAACACCTGCTCTCATATTTTTTTATTTTATTAGGAAGGTGTTTCTAATGTTTTGTACACTCAATGTATGTTATTTATCCTGTTAAAACAGAAGGCAGAGCATTCGGTCCTTTAGCTAGAGAATGTCTTCCCAATGATGTACAAAAAATTAAAGCGAAAAAAACGTGTCTTGGTTCCAAAAGCTAATTCCACAGGCTTTAGCTCAGTGGGCTAACATGATATTGCATCACACAATAACAAGTTTGTCACTCAGAATGTTGAATGGGTAGGAATGAGGATTGTGGCTGTACTGTAGGTACAGTTCACAATGTAAGTAGAAGAGACTTGTGATATGTACCAGAGTTAAAGTGTTACTGCACCTATAATGTACATGTTCTGATATCCTTTCTTGTACACACTCTGACATGCCAACACACAGGAGGGGTTAAGAAATGCACTTGGTCATGATTGGCTCAAAAACACTCAAATCTCCACACACACATCTATAGAAACACACACACTCAGTCCACGTCCTTTCACTTTGTTGCCCTTTCAGCGTATGTACTGTGTGTTTGTGTGTGTTTGTATTCCCCTCTGCCCCTTCCGTCCACCCTCAGCCTCATGGTGTGATGGTGTCCTTCCTCAGCCTCATGGTGTGATGGTGTCCTTCCTCAGCCTCATGGTGTGATTGGTGTCCTTCCTCAGCCTCATGGTGTGATGGTGTCCTCCTTCAGCCTCATGGTGTGATGGTGTCCTCCTTCAGCCTCATGGTGTGATGGTGTCCTCCCTCAGTCTCATGGTGTGATGGTGTCCTCCTTCAGCCTCATGGTGTGATGGTGTCCTCCCTCAGTCTCATGGTGTGATTGGTGTCCTCCTTCAGCCTCATGGTGTGATGGTGTCCTCCCTCAGCCTCATGGTGTGATTGGTGTCCTCCTTCAGCCTCATGGTGTGATGGTGTCCTCCTTCAGCCTCATGGTGTGATGGTGTCCTCCCTCAGCCTCATGGTGTGATTCGTGTCCTCCCTCAGCCTCATGGTGTGATGGTGTCCTCCCTCAGCCTCATGGTGTGATGGTGTCCTCCCTCAGCCTCATGGTGTGATGGTGTCCTCCCTCAGCCTCATGGTGTGATGGTGTCCTCCCTCAGCCTCATGGCGTGATGGTGTCCTCCCTCAGCCTCATGGCGTGATGGTGTCCTCCCTCAGCCTCATGGCGTGATGGTGTCCACCCCAAGCCTCCGTGATGGTGTCCTCCCTAAGCCTCATGGTGTGATGGTGTCCTCCCTCAGCCTAATGGCGTGATGGTGTCCTCCCTCAGTCTCATGGTGTGATGGTGTCCTCCCTCAGCCTAATGGCGTGATGGTGTCCTCCCTCAGCCTCATGGTGTGATGGTGTCCTCCCTCAGCCTAATGGCGTGATGGTGTCTTCCCTCAGCCTCATGGCGTGATGGTGTCCTCCCTCAGTCTCATGGCGTGATGGTGTCCTCCCTCAGCCTCATGGTGTGATGGTGTCCTCCCTCAGTCTCATGGTGTGATGGTGTCCTCCCTCAGCCTCATGGTGTGATGGTGTCCTCCCTCAGCCTCATGGTGTGATGGTGTCCTCCCTAAGCCTCATGGCGTGATGGTGTCCTCCCTCAGCCTCATGGCGTGATGGTGTCCTCCCTCAGCCTCATGGCGTGATGGTGTCCTCCCTCAGCCTCATGGCGTGATGGTGTCCTCCCTCAGCCTCATGGCGTGATGGTGTCCTTCCTCAGCCTCATGGCGTGATGGTGTCCTCCCTCAGCCTCATGGCGTGATGGTGTCCTCCCTCAGCCTAATGGTTTGATGGTTAAAGAAGGTCAACCATCTGTGACCAGATTTGATTTACTTTGAATTCTCTCTTCATGTTATTTTGTTATCTGTGTTTTCAGTTTTATTTATGTCCTTCCTTGTTTTTTTATAGCTGAAAATCAAGCAACAATTGATCATAAAAAAACAAAACTGTCTCCATGTAGTAGAGTAAGACTGTTCTGGCCTAAATTATGAACAACAGGGATTATAAAGGGGTATTTTATTTTGAAAAAAGCAGGGGACTTTTATTTTGAAACAGCAGGGGGCTTTTATTTTGAAACAGTTGGATTAAGTTATTGGGACATATCACAGTGACTTAACAGTGTGAATTACTGAACTGTCGACTGGGTCAGAGAGGGGCGAAGTGTAGCGGAAATTGAACTCTGGAAATTTGTGTTGGCTCCCAGAGCTAATGCCTTGGCTTTAACTCAGTAGGCTAACCCAGTCTCGATTCACACATTCACAACCTTTGGTCACACTCAGAATGCTCAATGGGTAGGACTGATTCTCTTAGTTAAACTGTATGTACAACAATGTAAGTAGACGTGACATTGAATATGCTGTATATTTTAATGCAACCTTTTGCACACCTATTCTGTACATGTTCTGATGTCCATATTTCCACACACATGAGGGGTCAGTAAATGCACTTGGTCATGATTGGCTCAATAACACAACACACAAATGAAACACTTCTTCATTTGAAAAACCACACTCAGTCAGTCCACGTCCTTTCAGTGTGCTGTCATTTATGTGTGTGTGCGTGTGTGCGTGCGGGCGTGCGTGCGTGCGTGCGTGTGTGTGCGTGCGTGCGTGTGTGTGTGTGTGAGAGAGAAAGAGAGCAGTTGTACGGGAGAGTGTTAAGTGTGTGTATGCATGTACTGCATGTATGTATGTACATACAGTGCCAATCAAAAGTTTGGACACACCTACACATTCAATTTTTCTTTATTTGTACTATTTTCTACATTGTAGAATAATAGTGAAGACATAACTATGAAATAACACATATGGAATCATGTAGTAACCAAAAAAGTGTAAAACAAATCAAAATATATTTTAGATTTGAGATTCTTCAAAGTAGCCACCCTTTGCCTTGATGAGAGCTTTGCACACTCTTGGCGTTCTCTCAACCAGCTTCATTAGGTAGTCACCTGGAATGCATTTCAATTAACAGGTGTCCATCATTACAACAGTCTATCATTACTTTAAGATATGAAGGCCAGTCAATCCGGAACATTTCAAAAACTTTTAAAGTTTCTTCAATTGCAGTCACAAAAACCATCAAGCACTATGATCAAACTGTCTCTCACGAGGACCACCATAGGAAAGGAAGACCCAGAGTTACCTCTGCTGCAGAGGATAAGTTAATTAGAGTTACCAGCCTCAGAAATTGCAATCCAAATAAATGCTTCACAGAGTTCAAGTAACAGACCCATCTCAACATCAACTGTTCAGAGGAGGCTCGGTGAATCAGGCCTTCATGGTCGAATTACTGCAAAGAAACCACTACTAAAGGACACCAATAAGAAGAAGAGACTTGCTTGAGCAAGAAATACGAGCAATGGGCATTAGACCAGTAGTCCTTTGGTCTAATGAGTCCAAATTTGAGATTTTTGGTTCCAACCGCCGTGTCTTTGTGAGACGCAGAGTAGGTGAACGGATGATCTCTCAAAGTGTGGTTCCCACAGTGAAGCATGGAGGAGGAGGTGTGATGGTGTGGGGGTGCTTTGCTGGTGACTCTGTCAGTGATTTATTTAGTATTCAAGGCACACTTAACGAGCATGGCTACCACAGAATTCTACAGTGATACGCCATCCCATCTGGTTTGCATTTAGTGGGACTATCATTTGTTTTCCAACAGGACAATGACCCTACACACCTCTAGGCTGTGTAAAAGGCTATTTGACCAAGAAGGAGAGTGATGGAGTGCTGCATCAGATGACCTGGCCTCCACAATTACCCTACCTCAACCGACTTGAGATGGTTTGGGATGAATTGGACCACAGAGTGAAGGAAAAGCAGCCAACAAGTGCTCAGGAGGGAGCTTCTTCAAGACGGTTAGAAAAGCATTCCAGATGAAGCTGGTTGAGAGAATTCCAAGAGTGTGCAAAGCCGTCATCAAGGCAAAGGGTGGCTACTTTGAAGAATTTAAAATATAAATATATGTTCATTTGTTTAACACCTTTTTGGTTACTACATGATTCCATATGAGTTATATCATCATTTTCATGTCTCACTATTATTCTACAATTTAGAAAATAGTAAAAATAAAGAAAAACCCTTGAATGAGTAGGTGTGTCCAAACTTTTGACTGGCACTATGTATGCACGTTTTTTATGTATGTTTGTGTGTACTGTTTGTGTGTGTATATGTGTGTATATGAGTATATGTGTGTTTGTGTGTGTGTGTGTGTGTGTTTGTCTGCATCTGTCTGTGTTGCCTTCAGCTCCTGCAGTCCGCCCACAGCCTCTCTTGTCTTTTTAAAGTTGTGAAGGTCAGTCAGTCCAGTTGGTCAAGTTGGTCAATTCAGTCAGTCAGGGTAGATGAGGAACCCAGAGAATGTGCTGTATTTGTTGGTGTTTCCTCCATGGACCTTCCCCCCGTCCAGCTGTACACACACCTCGTCCCCCACGTCTAGATGCAGGATCACACTGTTAGACGCATAGTCATAGTTCTGGTCCGCATCCTGGGCGATGGCACTGGCTCTCACCTGACAGACAGACAGACAGACAGACAGACAGACAGACAGACAGACAGACAGACAGACAGACAGACAGACAGACAGACAGACAGACAGACAGACAGACAGACAGACAGACAGACAGACAGACAGACAGACAGACAGACAGACAGACAGACAGACAGACAGACAGACAGACAGACAGACAGACAGACAGACAGACAGACAGACAGACAGACAGACAGACAGACAGACAGACAGACAGACAGACAGACAGACAGACAGACAGACAGACAGACAGACAGACAGACAGACAGACAGACAGACAGACAGACAGAGCAAATGTCATGTGTTGAAACCATCAAGGTTATAGCTTTACAATAGGCAAACCCCTCCTGCTTTGCAATAGTAACTTAATGAATGCATTTGTGTCTCCGTGTCCACAGGAGTAAACCCAATTACATGTGTTAAGAAACAAGTAAAGATCCACTGCCTGCGGGTCAATACAGACTCAGCTCCCCACCAGCATGCAAATGGAAGGAGGCTCAGACTGGGCCGGACACAGTGGATGCATCCCAAATATCTCCCTATTAGTGCACTATAGGCCCTGGTCAAAAGTGGTGCACTATAAAGGAAATAGGGTGCCATTTGGGACACAGCGAGACACTCAATACCATGCACATTGAGCTCTGCTATTAGCGCTAGGGCATTTACATCATAAGCAGCAGGTCAACAGCTGCTGGGGGAAGATAATGTTGCTGTTTCTAGACCTGACTGCCTGACTTCCTGACTTCCATCCCTGTAGACCAGTGGTCACCAACCGGTCGATCTTCAAGGCATTCCAGATCGATCGCCAAACATTTCACTAGTTTGATACTAGCCTACGTGAGATGTAATAACTTTTAAAATCATGACCTGAGAGAGACTGTTTTGAGTGAGTTCATGTCTAAGTTTTTATTCAGCACTGTCAAAACTGTTTTTATTCAACACTATTACAAAATATAAAACGCGCTTCTCCCTACTTCCACTCGTGCTGCAGCTACAATGAATGAGTAGCCAGATGTAGGCTATTAATAGCCCTGCGTTTTTATTATTATTAGCATTTTGTCATGTTCAGTTGAAATCGGAAGTTTACATACACCTTAGCCAAATTCATTTGAACTCAGTTTTTCACCATTTCTGACAATTAATCCAAGTACAAATTCCCTGTCTTAGGTCAGTTAGGATCACCACTTTATTTTAAGAATGTGAAATGTCAGAATAGAGTGATTTATTTCAGCTTTAATTTATTTCATCACATTCCCAGTGGGTCAGAAGTTTACATACACTCAATTAGTATTTGGTAGCATTGCCTTTAAATTGTTTAACTTTGGTCAAACTTTTCAGGTAGCCTTCCACAAGCTTCCCACAATAAGTTGGGTGAGTTTTGGCCCATTTCTCCTGACAGAGCTGGTGTAACTGAGTCAGGTTTGTAGGCCTCCTTCCTTGCACACGCTTGTTCAGTTCTGCCCACAGATTTTCTATGGGATTGAGGTCAGGGTTTTGTGATGGCCACTCCAATACCTTCCCTTTATTGTCCTTAAGCCATTTTGACACAACTTTGGAAGTATGCTTGGGGTCATTGTCCATTTGGAAGACCCATATGCGATCAAGCTTTAACTTCCTGACTGATGTCTTGAGATGTCGCT